>NW_028245001.1:0-15564 GCF_964263255.1 Lissotriton vulgaris
AGATATACAGATATATATATATATATCTACTATATATATGCCACCAATCCTCGAACCTCCACGCCGACGGCGTGGCAAAAGAAGAAGCAGAACCCCACGTTTCAGGCAAGATGGAAAATTTCATTGCAACCTTTCAATGACGCGTTTCGAGTACGATGTACTCTTGTTCACACACCGATAGAATGGTCAACCTATTTTTATATGCATTTCCCTGACCCTTCCCAAGGGCCACACCTCCAATTGTACAATACATGACCAGAGTGCATAGACATAGAAAAGGGTGTAAGTCACTTGGATATCACAAACAGACGACTTTTACAAGTGCAAAAAATGCATATTACATCCTCATTGTGTGTGTAATATAAATAGCATTTTAAATTTGTTCTTTTAAATTCTATTGCGTACATTGACTGTAAAAATGTGTAAATAAACATCTTTAAACATTTTATAAAATTGTCATTTCATACCCTAAGGCATTGCGCACATTTAAAAGCACAGCTATAGCACATATCATGACTGCTTAAATGCTGGAAAGCCGGGATGTTAAAGTGACTGGTGCCTACGTTTTTCTGCATGAATGCAATAATTACGTTGCGTACATAGACTGTAAAAAGGTAAAAATGCATAAATAAACATTTTTCAACATTTTTAAAATTGTCATTTTATACCCTGAGGCATTGCACCCATTTGGAAGCACGGCTATGACATATATCGTAACTGCTTAAATGCAAATTACCCGAACGCCGGGTTATTAAAGTGACTGGTGCCTAAGTTTTTCTGCATGAATGCATTGACCACTAAGGTTATTAAAAACCAGGTATAAATACATGTCAACCGGTCACCAGAATAATCTGTACTGATAGAGCCTAGATTACCCTAGTCATATGGTGTATATGTGCTCCTAGCAACTCACAATGTGATACCCACGAGCTCAAATCTAAAATATTTATTAAAATTCACATTTGATGAATTTACATATTTCATAAATACCAAGATTTTTGTGTTTCTATATACAAAACCATCTAGTGTAAAAATAACCACCATTGATTTGTGTTCCTATTTATAAGCGATAAAAAATTGTGAATGTGACTAACTAAACAATACAATTAATGGGAAAGAAAACACTATATACAATATCGTAAAAACGAAAAGTAGCAGATTCCATGCGCACATCTATAATCAAAGTTTCTCCTAGAGTTGTTCAAACTCTTACATCTTATTTGTGCGAAATGGAGATTGTAACTCAGTGGATTTATCGATACCGAGAATAAAATGTTGCCAGTATCAACAAAAACCATACTAAGGTAGTCAAGACATGAAAATTCCAACAACATGTACAGCACCAATTGACACAACGACACAACAGGGGAAGATGTTATATAAAGTTGTGTAAATCCTCTGTGGCATTGAGCCCAAACGGATGCTTGCTGTCCAATGCCACAATGTACTGGGTTTCCAATTTTCTAAGGATATTGTCCCTGTCACCACCCCGTCTCAAAGGGGGCACGGCATCAATAACAAAATAACTCAAACACGTCAGATCCCTAGCGTGTACTGAGTCAAAATGCCGTGCCACGGGGTACGCTAAATCATGGTTCACAATGTCATGGAGATGCTGTAATATCCTCACGTGCACCTGCGACCTGGTGCTACCCATGTAGCTGAGGCCGCAGGTGCAGGTCAGGACATACACAGCAAACTCAGTGCGGCAATTGAAATTGCCCCTTATTGCTTTTTTAGTGCCTGAAAATGGATCATCGTAGTGCGTGGTGTTTTGCCCAAACTTGCATGCACGGCATGAGGTGCACTTAAAAAAACCTTTCCTGACGAGCCAATCACTGCCACTGACTAGCTCTGGACTGGATTTTACTAACTTGCTGTGCATGCTGTAGGCCTTCTTAAAGGTGATAGTGGGTTTGTCCGACACTCTTGAATTGAGGACACCATCTGTTTTTATGATGGGCCAATGCCTATTAATGATGGACTTGATTTTTCTTTGCTGACGGCTGTAGGAGATAATTAGTCTGGGTGACTGGTCAGGATTTGACACCTCAGAAGTTTGTGTCGTCAAAAGTGATACTCTAGATCTATCCTGAGCTTTTGTTAAAGCCCTGGACAGAGTGGTTTCACTATAGCCCCTGGCCAACAAACATTCCATCACAGCTTTTGCCCCCTCATTGAATTTTACATCATTATTGCATATGCGTTTTAACCGCAAAAGTTCCCCAACGGTGTGCTCTCTATTACATGCCGGGGGTGTCCACTGCTGGCGTGAAGAATGCTGTTGCCAGCAGTGAGTTTGCGGTATAAAGAGGTTATAATGCTGTTCTCAATGATGTCAATTTGAACATCTAAGAACTGAGCAGATTGTCTGCTGACACTGGAGGTGAAAAATAAATTACTGTTGTTATTGTTAAGAGATTGGATAAACTATTGTGCACTTGTGATATCACCCTGATAGATACAAAAAACATCATCAATAAATCTCATCCAGTAAAGGACTTTGTTGTAGCCTGGTGTTGCCATGAGATCCCGCTCCTCCCACCAGCCCACGTGTAAACACGCGTAGCTGGGGGAGAAGCAGGATCCCATGGCCACCCCTCTGATCTGTTTCCAAATGTCCTTGCCATACATAAAAAATTTATTGTTGAGACACCAATTTACTAGGTCACACAGCATTTGATTGTGGCCATAATACTCGCAAGATCTCTGTCCAAGATAATGTTTAATGGCTTCAATGCCCTTACAGTGTTCAATGCAGGTGTATAGCGATTCTATGTCCAATGTAATCATACACCATGAGGCTTGCCACTGAATTGTGCTAAGCTTGGACAAAAAATCGCCAGTGTCTTTTATGTAACTTGCAAGACCACGAACATGGCTCTGAAGAAAATAATCAATGTAACAAGAAACATTCTCACCCATACTCTGAATTGCGGCGATTATTGGTCTGCCGGGGGTGGGTTGATGCATTTTATGTACTTTAGGAATTAAGTACAAATGCGGCATTACTGGTTTTCCACGTGTAAAAAAGGGTACTCTTCCGATGAAATTAAATGTTCTTGTTTGTATGACAACAAATTGCGTTTCAACGTGTCACAGGCTCGTTTGTACTCCATGCCGTTACTTGCAACGTAACAATTATTGTCACTCAATTGTCTCAATGCTTCTGCTACATATTCTTTTCTCTGCCAAAGCACAATGTTGCCTCCTTTATCCGAGGAGTTGATCACTATGTCCTGATTTTTACTTAATTTTTCCATCAATTTGTTGTACTGGATAGATTGGAAATTACTTCTGTTGATACGTTTCTGTCTCTGTGTTTGTTTATTGAGAGTTTTTAAATCTTCCACCACACATTCGTGGAATATATCCACAGCGTCCTTAGGCATAACTGGGACAAATGTACTTTTTGCTTTGAAGGGACTTTCCCCAGCTCCCCTTTGTGCTACGTTGATAGCCCAAAGCTGATCCTGGGTGTTGGATAAAATATTGTCATCATCCGTAATGGAGGAGGATCCGGATCCTAGGTTACATAACGTTAAAAGAGTTCTTGCGTCGCAGGCTGCTCCCAATGAAGATTCGCCATGTGAAATGTTCTGTTCTGTGCGGATTACTTCTGGGACACCAGGTTTAATCGCAAAAATTTTTTTCAACTTTAGTTTCCTAATAAAAAGGAATACATCTGCTCTGGTCCCCGTATAATTGAACGAACTTTCCGGGCAGTAATTAAGACCCAAAGACAACAGCTGTTCTTCCGCCGTTGTTAACGTGAGGTTGGATAAATTGATTATGGTACTTGCCATGTCAGCTGTTTTTAATTGTTGTTTCTCCTTCTGTGCCACGGCTTCTTTTTGTTTTGAGGCTGATTTGGCGCGTTTCCTCCTTGCTTTGCGCCTTCTGTTCCGCCATTTCCTCCGCCATTGTTGCGGATCCTGGGTCGCAGTGTTCTGAGGCGGTCTTCCACTAAAAAATCAACCTCCTCGCCTAGGTCCAAAACTGCTGCTCTCTCATTATCTGGAATGGAGCTTCCAATTGAACCCGTAGTGCTGCAAGAGCTTGACAGAGAAATGGTATCCGGGTCTGACGTGTTAGATACTCCTTGCTCGTGGCTAGTACTTGGTTGTGCCACCGCTTTTCCTTGATTGATATATATATATATATACATATATATATATATATATATATATACATACTTACATACATACATACATACATACACATATATATATATATATATATATATATATATATATATATATATATATATATATATATTACCTACTGGCGGTCAGTAGGTAGTTATAGTTAGGATTTTTTTCAATGCAAAATCTCAAAATTCTATTTGGAATAACTTTGGCGCCGGTGGACAAATCTGCCTGAAAATTTCCTCAAATTTGCCTCGTCGAGCTCCGGTCCTTCCCTGAAAGTTTGTGGGGGATTCGTCAAGCGGGGTCCGATATAAAAGGAGGGTCCCAAAACGTGTTTTCCCCATGTTAATTTCCATAGGGCGGTCAAACTCACTTTTACCCCCGAACGGCTGAATGGATTTCTACCAAACTTGGCAAAATTGTAGGGACTGGTAGCCCGATGTGCCTTTGCTATGTCTCAAGATATGTGCTCCAGTGGATTTTGAGTAATTTAGGTCCAAAAAAATATATATATCTATGGCACCGGGCACGCTATGCGACTTGCGCACGGAAAGCTGATTGGCTCCCGGGTGTCTGTAAACATTCGAAACAGTCCGGAGCGGCCGCCATCTTGTGTCTCGGTAGAATCGAGACACAAGAGGTGGCAAAAACAAAGGGGGAAATGACCATAAGGGGGCAGAGTAGACCCCCCCTGACCCCCTAGGTTTGATGTGGGGGCCATTTTTTTTATTTTGTCGGGGGGAGCGCCCTGTACGCGCACCAGGGAGCGCACCGGGGAGCGTACCATGGGGAAAAAAGAATGACAGAGTTTTTGAAAAATGTAGCCTTTTTTTTATAATTTGGAGGTAGTTCTAAAAAGAACAGGTTTTTTTTCTTTTTTTGTTTTTTTCAGAACAAAAACAAAACTGCTCAACAGGAGCAAAAAAAGGGGAAAATTAGGGCTGGGGAAGGCAGCAGTGTTCTTGCCTCTTTCGTGCAATGAGCTTGATGCTCTGCTCACCATAGCAAAGCAGTTCATTGCATTGCTTGCATTTTATAGTAATGTCACTAAAAACAGGTTAAATGTTCGGAATCATCTCCAATTCCGCTGCACGTCCTCTCCCTGATGTTGGGGGTCCTCCTGAAGATGTAGAGGCACCATCCCTTGGGGGATTACGTGCCAGGTCTCGGACACTCTCCCGGGCATAGTTCTGGGGGTGCCTGCGTTGGACGTGGTGAATCATTGTCGAATTGCCAAAACTGTACTTCCTTTTTGGGTCTCCTCGGGAAAGCACAGTATGGCAGATTTGGCATTCTACTTTGGGAGCATTCACCTTTTTAAATCCTTCAGGTATTGAAAAAAAATTCCAAATAAAATGCTCCTTGATCTTGGGCTGAGGAGGCTCTTCCTGAATGAAGCCATCTGAGTCCTCACTATTGCTGGATGGTCTAGCTGCCATTCTTTGCACAAAATGGTAGGACAGAAAAAACAAGCACTGGCGTTGCCAATAGGTCTCGTAGTAGGAAAGTTGGAGCTATTGGTTTTGTAAATGACAAAGCCCTTTATGTTTTAAAAATAAAAGGCATTGTTATTTGCAATTGTTGCCAATAGGTCTCGCAGTAGGAAAGTTGGAGCTATTACAATTGCAAATAACAATGCCTTTTATTTTTGTTTTCATTTTAAATACATAAAGGGCTTTGTCATTTACAAAACCAATAGCTCCAACTTTCCTACTGCGAGACCTATTGGCGGTGGTGGATGCGGTGGATGTGGATGTGGTGGTGGATGTCATGGTAAATGTGGAGGTGATGGTGTATGTGGTGGTGGATGTGGTGGTGATGGTGGATGTGGTGGTGGATGCGCTGGTGGTGGATGCAGTGGTGGTGGTGGATGCAGTGGTGGTGGTGGATGGGGTGGTGGTGGCGGATGGGGTGGTGGTGGTTGTGGTGGATGGGGTGATGGATGTAGTGGTGGTGGGTGTGGTCACACACACACACACACATATAGATGTGGTGGTGGTGGATCTGGGGGATATGGTGGTGGTGGATGTGGTGGTGGATGTGGTGGTGGTGGTGATGGTGGATGTGGTGGTGATGGTGGTGGATGTGGTGGTGGTGGGTGTGGTGGATGTGGTGGTGGTGGGTGTGGTGGATGTGGTGGTGGTGGGTGTGGTGGATGTGGTGGTGGTGGGTGTGGTGGATGTGGTCTCTGTACTGGGGTGAATGTATGACATTTTTCTGCATTCTGTCCATCAACTGTTGTTTTTGCATTTGTGACCCACATCCAGCCACAATGGGTCGGAATGGGGGATCCACAGGGTCCTTATGTATCTTGGGTAACATGTAAATGTGTGGTCTTTTAGGGTATTCAGATGTCAAAAATGTATATGTGTTTTCATCAATCCAACTGAAATCTTTAGCTTTGGTAAGAATTTGTGATAATGTCAACTGGAAGGCACAGGTGGGATCAGATTAAACAATCCGGTAGTAATGCAAACCTTATATCTGCCCAATTTTGATTCTCAGTGCAAGTTTGCCCATTCTAGAAAAAACAAATACATTAAAGCCAGCTTATCCAAAAGAAGCGCAAAAGACACACAGGATACAATCCATTGCGGGGGCCGGGTGCTCTTTGGCGAGGGAGGACGAGGGAGTTAAGCACTGCAGGACTGTCGAGTCACGGCCTGCGGCCGTGAATAAGTCAGATGGCTGTGAAGCAGGGGGCGGGGCAGCGCTGGGGGAGGATGATTGATGCCGGGGCAGCGGAAGCCTTTGATGTGGCTTGGCGGCCGTGGAGAATGACTCTTACCCCAGAATGCGGGTTTTAGATTTAACAGTCTTCAACCTCCTAGCTGATAATTGTACATGTTCTCTGAACATTTAAATGATTGTTGCAACCCAGCTCAGGGTATCTGCGACAATACAGTTGTAAGAACTGAAATACTGTAAATGCAAGCCCCAGTTGATGGAAATACTGACAGTCAAGAAGCGATTAAAATCTCCGACTAGGTGATTCAGTTAGATGGCACGGTGGCTAAACGTTGCACATCATTCCCCATAGTAGCTCACTAAGTTGGTAAAGGTGGTTGCTTAAGTTATTCTGTCAATGTAAATGTGTAGCCCTACTTATATCCTTGCAGAATGTCCCGATATAGTTTTTAAATTCTGGTCAACGTACATAAGAAGTAGTTTAATTAGCCAGAGACACCAAGAGTGTCTTCCGTCGACGAGCTAGGCATGTTCCCGACTCTCTGCACTTCATTCCAAGTGAGAGAATCACATGAGTCCACGAAAAACAAAAACATTCACGTAATAAATACGGATCCAAATCAAGTCCTGCAGCTCTGAATAGTGCAAATACATTACCATGTTATTGTTTTGAACGTTTGTTCATGGCGTTTCAGCATGCTTGCTGCAGTGTTATGTGTACACGCTGTATCCTCTTCACGGTCCTAAGATAGCCTGTACTTTGAAAAGTAAATCCCCAGGAATGTCGTGTAACAAAAAAATACAAGCAGGGATAAACGAGAAACAGGCCAAAAGAAGGCAAGGGGCCAGGAGAGTGAAAGAGCTGCAAGGAGGTATAATAAAAAGAGAGCCAGGGAGCTAAATCTTTTGACTAGAAAATATAGCATCAAGATTTAGAATATGTCACTATGAAGCCCATTCATCACTCAATTAAAAAATCTACATACACTAGATGACATTTCAGTTTACATATGATTCCACGAGCTGAATAAGCCATCATTATTGTTGTAAACATAATTTTAAAACTTTAAACAGTTTCTTTTCAGGCACAACTGTTAGTGGTTGACCCAGCTGAAAAGATCAAAGAACTTGAGTAAGTGCTGCCTTCGCATCATCTCTACACGCCATCTAGTTTTACACGCCCTATTTTTTTATACTGAGAACATACTACTACAAAATGAAGACGCGTTCAAAAAAAGTACAGTCTTGTACCCTTGAAAAGTAACTCAGTATCAGCTACATTTGCCAGTATTGAAAAAAATGAGTGGGTCTGTGTTTTGCAGGTTTCTTTGTTTCAAGCTGAAAGTTGATGGTTTTGGTTAAACACAAAGACATTCATTTTAGAGATAGTGCTCGGAAGGATGTCTAAAAGAGCTCCAACTTCCCCACACTAATGCCCACAGATCCGCTGCAACTGATCCTAGCCTGCAAGTGGAATCCGCGTGCCTGCGCAGTGCCTAAAACACTGCGTTCAGAAAAGTAAATGTAAACGAGGGTTCTCAGTGTTCGGAAGATGTGTACTTGGTCCGTGGCACACCCGCAGACGGGTATAAAAAGCGCCGGCGTGGCTGGCAGGGCACGAATTCTACTGTTTACAACTAAACCATGCAAAGCAGTTCCGAAGTACGACAGCGGTATCCTGTTGGCTGCACATTTGACACCAGACCAGGGGATGAGGTGCAAGCTGTGAAACTACACACGGCCCTCCCTGCTACCTGGGGTGCGAAATCGAGACCCGTCTGTCTCCGAAGGAAACGCTTTGGGAGTGAGCCTGGGCTGCGCCAGCTTCTGTCTCTGTTGTGATCTTGGGCAAATCTGCATAACACTGGCTGCAAGTTGAATCACAGACGGGCCACTAGCTTCTTTTCTCCAAGAAAGTCTGTGTTGTGGAAACAAGTGAATGCACACCCGCAGACGGGTATGAAAAGCGCCGGCGTGGCTGGCATGGCACGAATTGTACTGTTTACAACTAAACCATGCAAAGCAGTTCCGAAGTACGACAGCGGTATCCATCCTGTTGGCTGCATTAACGTTACATCCTACAATGATGTAGGAAGCACGTGCTATTCTTCACACACTGCTGTAGAGAAGAGTAATTGTGGTTCTAGAGCACGGCAGGTCCATGTAAATAAACATAAAAAAAACACGGAGAACGCGTGGCAGTAGCACAAGCGAAACGGCCAGAGCTGCCCACTTTCGATGTGGGGAACCAAGTTCGTGTCTCGGCGTCATTTCAAAGCCCTGGGATTCAAGGCACATCACTTAATCTCCATGTACCTTCAAAAGAGTAAGTAAAGCGCTCCGATACCGTCGGGTCGGGTTTGTGCTCTGTAAATCTGGGAAAAAGAGCACTTCTTTAAAGAAAGGAGTGAAAGGCAGGATGCTGCCTCAGGCAAGGGCCAGCCTGTCGCTGTGGTTGCAGACAGTGGGCACAGCCATGCATTATTGTGAAAGAGAAAGTGCATCGTCCATTTCGGGAGCGCAGTGGCTTAAATCTAGTGAATAAATAGTATAACGCAGGACGGCCCACACTGAAGTAGCATAGCGCATGCAGGAGTGCTGCGCAGTGCTGAAGTAAAGAAAGACGTGGTTGCTTCAATAAAAAGCAACTAAAGTGGACACCGTTGGAGGAATGCATGTCGTGCCTGCAACAGCAGAAACTCATTGACTACAAGCAATAGACTAAAATATGTGTATCATCACAAGCCGACGCAGACTCTGGTCAGCTGTTTTCCACATGAAACCGAGTTTGGAAGGCTTGTGGATGATGTTTAGCCTTGCCAGGACAAAGCAATGGAAAGAAGACAGAGGGAAGGCAGAGAAGGGGAGGGGGAGGAGAAATGCGACAGCAGGGGCCTTTAAAGTGAAGCTAAGCTTCACTTCAAAGGTGTGGGAGGAGTGCTGATACGGCCTGGGGGAAGCTGGCTGGGGAGGTACGGCCAGCCTGCGGCCGGCCATGAATAATTAGGGGAGGAGAAGCCCTGGCCGTGAATGCGCGTGCTTGTTTGCTCACGGGATTCACGTGAACTTCAAGAAAACCGCGCCTGAAAGCCCTTGGTTTGACGAGGATTTTGCCGACTTGAATTCTCGCTCCCTTAATGCGCTTGCGCGCATTGAAGGTCACGAGACCTAACCAGGTCTTGCTGTCTCCAAAGTGAAAAAAGAAATAAAGGAAATGGGTGGGATTTTCATTAGTTGTAAAAAAAACTGATAACAACCAATGAAAAGAGTTATTTTAAGGACACATGACCAGGGCTTTGATCATTTTGAAACCAAAACTGTCCTGAACCAATAAAAAGTGTTATTTTTAGGTCACATGACCCGACGCGCTTACGCTACGCGCCCCGGGGCGCGGCCCGGGGCGCGCCTAGGGGCGCATCGCGTAAGCGCGTCGCATGCTTTCTTCAGTTGCAGTTTGATATGATGAGGTTGCCGCTATGAGTTTTCTAAGACACTTGTCATTATCGACTCTCTGAAGATCTGCCTTAGGGTCTATGCTGGAAACTAAGACTGTGATAAATGTCAATTTGCAATATGCACTTATTCTGATATACTAAACTGCATACAAAAAGGCATTAGGAATCTTTTTCGTCTTATTTTTGATGATACGATGCAGTTTAAGTTGCTGATGTGATTTATGCCGCAAATAGCTTTCACACAGAATTTTGCTTTAAAGTTGACAAATTAGACTCTGGGAACATTATTTTTTTGCACTATGTATTTATTAAATCAAATAGCGGCAGTATGTACTTTTTTCATATACATTGTATATGTATTGTAGCATGTGATATACATTCATTACTGCATTTATGTGACCATTTAAGTATTGCCAAAGTCTGTTGTTTATGTTTAGGGGCCAACTAGCCCACCAGGAACCTCCAGTATACGCCAGGGGGCTGCCTTGCAGAGACGTGTAGAGAGGCCACGCCCCTCTTCACAACATTCTGCAACGCAGCTCCGTGGCGCCTACTGGTGGTACCTGGTGGGCTACTTGGGCCCCAGGGACCCCCAGTATTCAAGGGGAATTACTTCCCCCCCTCTGCAAACGTGCCTGGGGGTGCGTTTGCAGAGTGGTGCAGGGAGGGGGCAGTGCTTGAGGCGAGGAATGCAACACTCTGCAAATGCGCCCCCTGGCGCGTTTGCACAGGGTGAACTAATTCTCCTTGAATAATGGGGGGTCCCCGGGGGCCAACTATCCCACCAGGAACCTCCAGTGTGCGCCAGGGGGCTGCGTTGCTGAGAGGTGTAAAAAGGGGCATGGCCTCTTTACACATCTCTGCAAGGCAGCCCCCTGGCGCATCCTGAAGGTTACTGACCCCCTAGGCCTACTCAGGGGATCCCACAAGGACCCCCAAGGCCCCCAAAAAACGTTTCTTTTTTTAAAAAGAAAAATCCCAGGATACGCGTAGGGTAGGGTACGCGTACCCTGCCGATCCCAAAAAACAACAACATTAAGGCACCACTCTGCAAACGCGCACCCTGGCGCGTTTGCAGAGGGGAAATGATTCCCCTTGAATACTGGGGGTCCCTGGGAGCCAAGTAGCCCACCAGGAACCTCCAGTATGCGCCAGGGGGCTGCTTGGCAGAGACGTGTAAAGAGGCCACGCCCCTTTTTACACCTCTCTGCAACTCAGCCCACTGGCGCATCCTGGAGGTTCCTGGTGGGCTAGGTGGCCCCCAGGGACCCCAAGTATTCAAGGGAAATTATTTCCACCTCTGCAAAAGCGTCAGGGTGCTGCGTTGCAGAGAGGTGTAAAAAGGGGCGGGCCTCATTACACCTCTCTGCAACGCAGCCCCCTGGCGCATACTGGAGGTTCCTGGTGGGATAGTTGGCCCCCAGGGACCACCAGTATACAAGGGAAATTAGTACCCCCTCTGCAAAAGCGTCAGGGGGCTGCATTGCAGAGAGGTGTAAAAAGGGGCGGGGCATCTTTACATGTCTCTGCAAGGCAGCCACCTGGCACGGTTGCAGAGGGGTAAATAATTCCCCTTGAATCCTGGGGGTCCCTGGGGGCCAACTAGCCCACCAGGAACCTCCAGTATGAGCCAGGGGGCTGCCTTGCAGAGTGTTGTAAAAAGGGGGCGTGCCCTCTGAACACCTCTCTACAACGCAGCTCCCTGGCACAAACTTGAGGTACCTGATGGGCTAGTTGGCTCACAGGTAACCTCAGGATTAAAGAGGAATATATTCCCCAATCTAAAACGCACCACAGGGTGTGTTTGCACACATGTGTCCTCAGGCCCCGCCCCCTTCGTTCACTATTGAGCAAAATATTCCTCTAAAATCAGCCGAAGTACGAATTCTGATTTACTCACCTGTATTCACGAGAGACAACAGTGCTGCGTCTTTGAGCCCAGGACGGACCCTGAAAATTAAATGTAACCATACTTACAGTAACTTCAATTTCCTTCCATAGGCTAACATTGACATGTTTTACTTGGAAATTCTTCTAAGTGTGGAGTTTTGGAACTTTAAAAAATTCCTCTAAAATCAGCCGAACTACGAATTCTGATTTACTCACCTATTATCAAGAGAGACCTCAGTGCTGGATCTTTCTGCCCACTACTGATCCTGAAAAGTAATTCTAATCGTAGTTACAGTAACTTGAATTTCCTTCCATAGGCAAACATTGACTTTTTTTTTTCTTGGAAATTCTTCTAAGTGTGGAGTTTTGGAACTTTAAAAAATTATTCCAAAATCAGCCGAAGTACGAATTGCGATTTACTCACCTGTTATCAGGAGAGACGTCAGTGCTGCATCTTTTAGCCCACAACTGATCCTGAAAAAAGATTCTAATCATTGTTACAGTAACTTGAATTTCCTTCCATAGGCTAACATTGACTGGTTTCACTCGGAAATTTTTCTAAGTGTGGAGTTTTGGAACTTTAATAAATTCCTCTAAAATCAGCCGAATTACGAATTCCAATTTACTCACCTGTTATCAGGAGAGACCTCATTGCTGCATCTTTTAGCCCACTACTGATCCTGAAAAGTAATTCTAATCGTAGTTACAGTAACTTGAATTTCCTTCCGTAGGGTAACATTGACATGTTTCACTTAGAAATTTTTCTAAGTGTGGAGTTTTGGAACCTTAAAAAATTCCTCAAAAATCAGCCGAACTACAAATTACGATGTACTCAGCTGTTTTGAGGGGATACCTCAGTGCTGCATCTTTTAGCTCACTACTGTTCCTGAAAAGTAAATTTAACTGTACTTACCAGTAACTTGAATTTTCTTCCATAGGATATCATTGCCTGCTATATAAAATATATATAAATTAAAAAAAATGTAAAAAAAATATTACAATTTCAATATTTTTTAAAACATTTATTTTTTAATTTATATAAAAATATGTAATGTAATTTAAAAAATAAAATATCTAAAAATAAATAATTTAAAATAATGTAGTACATCAATACAAAAAATATAACAATTAATACATTTAAAAATTATCATTTACAAAACCTTTAAAAATCACTGAAAAAAACATAGGTTTCAGCCATGTTATAGTTAAAAATGAGCATTTAAAAAACCTTAGAAATTCACTGAAAAAACCATTGGTTTCACCCGCGTTATAGTTAAAAATTAGCATTTAAAAAACCTTAGAAATTCACTGAAACAACCATAGGTTTCACACACGTTATAGTTAAAAATTAGCATTTAAAAAACCTTACAAATTTACTGAAAAACCATAGGTTTCAAACATGTTATAATTATCTGGACATTTCACTCATACAAAACCATTGAAATTCCCCCGTTATAGTTAACTATAACTCGCGCGCCCGCAATGCACTGCTGATGACGTCACATATTACATCACTCATGACATGGTCAGTGACATCACTCATGACATCACTGATGACATCACTGATGACATCATCCTATGAATGTGTGTCTTTCTGAAAAATAAATATGTTTTATATATGTATATCCAAAGGTCGATGGAAGAATAAATGTGTAAATAAGTGTCTAAATGGATGTTTTTTTTGTAAAAATGATTGTACAGCTGACTTATTAGGTGTATCTTAGTGAATACATGTATTAGCGAGTAATACTCAGCACCAGGGTCATGTAGTGCACCCAGCGGGCCTCGGGCAACGGCCTAGCACTGGTGCCTTCTGCTCTGGTTCTTTTTCAGTCTCTTTGGTGAGAGGGCTGGCTGGTCCCGGGGGATCAGGTCCAGGGTCCTTCAACACAGCCTTGCAGGTCGCAATACTCCATGCCTCACAGTGAAGGTCACGCCCGGAACTGAAAGTAAAAGCAGTCCCAGAGAGTCAGATGGGAGCTGCCGCCCCACCATGCGGTCCCGGGAAAGGAGCAGAGCTCGGGCTGCCAAGGCCTGAGGAGGGCCTGAGAGTCCGGGAGAACGTAGCACAGCAGGGGCCTCGGATTGGAAGGGCCCAGAACTGGGGGTCCATGAGGAATCCAGTTTTGTCACCATTGTGATGACACAACACTGCCTACTACACTGGGCGGCTGCCTCACAAATAGTAAATAAATGGAAAAAAAACATTGGAGTTGCTTTCATGAAAGGCTTTGTGGTGGTGTTTAATTTCAGGCAGCATGTAACCTGAAATTTGCTTTATAGCACTGTGAAAGTGGATGCAGCTACGCATATATGAGCCTGGGCAAGAGTGTACACAGTGCTAAAAAAACAAATTTCAGGTTACATGCCGCCCAATGTAGTAGACCCGGCCCTGAGACATAAGTTCTGGTGCTTAGCACCGGAAAGCACCGGCACAAATTAAGCATTGCCTAGGCGTAGAACTACACTACGCTCATGGTGCATGCGTAGTTTGTGCTATTACGCACTACCTGAATTGCACGTAGAACTGTGCAAAAATGCATAGCATAGCATAGCGGGCATTTTTAGAT
Organism: Lissotriton vulgaris; assembly: GCF_964263255.1. NCBI lineage: Eukaryota > Metazoa > Chordata > Amphibia > Caudata > Salamandridae > Lissotriton > Lissotriton vulgaris. Next base: position 14,755 of record NW_028245001.1, read on the forward strand.
TGTTTTGCTTGCTCTTGGTCCTCAACGTCAAGTTGGTGACCGCGAGCGAGTAAAATCACCATCCCGGCGAGACTTTTTCCTCATTCGCGATCAGCAACATCAAGTTGTAGATCAAAAGTGTGGAAAATATACCTCCTGATGAGATCCTCAACACGGGGAGGTCAGGTTTCTCATTGCGAGTGGTCGCGCATGCTTGCGAGCAGTCGCGATGAGCAGTCGCGATGAGAAACTATACCAGTCCGTGTTGAGAAAGCTGCTCCTCGAATACAAATCTACTAGATCGGAAGAAAACAACCGCTTGCACTGTGCAAAATGCCGTTTGCAATGATTGCACAGTGCGGACAAGCATCCGGCACTGTGCAATAAGTGTGGACAGCATTTTCCCTACCTCATTATGCAATTCACGTAGCTAGGCATAGCTTGCATAGTGCAAAGTGCACTTCACGTAGCTATGCATAGCGCTTTTACACGAACTACACCCAGGGTTACCTGAGACACACTTTACAAGCTGCTCCTGTGGGTGGCACACAAGTGTTGCAAGCCCACCAGCAGCATTTGCCCTGGGCCCACATGGTGCACTATACTAGGGTCTGACAAGTAAATCAAATAACCCAATCATGGAGTCACTAATCAATACATCAATTTAACCTAGGGAGCACTTGCACTGTGGCACTGAATAGCAGTGGCACAGTATCCAAAGCATCTAACCAGCAAAACAGATCAAAAACAGAGGCAGCAATCAGTAAAAAATGGAAGAGAGACTCAAACCAATAATAGCAGGTCTAACACCTACTATAATGAGGTCATTCT
>NW_028245002.1:0-26076 GCF_964263255.1 Lissotriton vulgaris
CGAGCCCCTGGAAGCATGAAAATCACTTTAAACATGCTAATTTTAGCTCTAACACTGATGATCCACCTACAAATGTGAACTGACGTTCAAAAATAAAACATTTGAAAACGGACCATTTTCCACATTTCTGAAGCATGACGTAATGGGGGGGTGTTATCTCTTTTGTCGAAAATCAGCCGTTTTTGCTCGAACATTAAATGCCTCCAAATGGTATTTAATTAACTTCCCGAGCCCCTGGAAGCATGAAAATCACTTTAAACATGCTAATTTTAGCTCTAACACTGATGATCCACCTACAAATGTGAACTGACGTTCAAAAATAAAACATTTGAAAACGGACCATTTTCCACATTTCTGAAGCATGACGTAATGGGGGGGTGTTATCTCTTTTGTCGAAAATCAGCCGTTTTTGCTCGAACATTAAATGCCTCCAAATGGTATTTAATTAACTTCCCGGGGTGAAGAAACCCTTTTTGAGAACTCAGAGTGAGTAAATTGGCCATTTTCATGCACTTTTAACCATTCCATAAATCTTGTGTTTTGGGCCCCTGGAAGCATGAAAATCACTTTAAACATGCTAATTTTAGCTCTAACACTGATGATCCACCTACAAATGTGAACTGACGTTCAAAAATAAAACATTTGAAAACGGACCATTTTCCACATTTCTGAAGCATGACGTAATGGGGGGGTGTTATCTCTTTTGTCGAAAATCAGCCGTTTTTGCTCGAACATTAAATGCCTCCAAATGGTATTTAATTAACTTCCCGGGGTGAAGAAACCCTTTTTGAGAACTCAGAGTGAGTAAATTGGCCATTTTCATGCACTTTTAACCATTCCATAAATCTTGTGTTTTGGGCCCCTGGAAGCATGAAAATCACTTTAAACATGCTAATTTTAGCTCTAACACTGATGATCCACCTACAAATGTGAACTGACGTTCAAAAATAAAACATTTGAAAACGGACCATTTTCCACATTTCTGAAGCATGACGTAATGGGGGGGTGTTATCTCTTTTGTCGAAAATCAGCCGTTTTTGCTCGAACGAACATTAAATGCCTCCAAATGGTATTTAAATTAACTTCCCGAGCCCCTGGAAGCATGAAAATCACTTTAAACATGCTAATTTTAGCTCTAACACTGATGATCCACCTACAAATGTGAACTGACGTTCAAAAATAAAACATTTGAAAACGGACCATTTTCCACATTTCTGAAGCATGACGTAATGGGGGGGTGTTATCTCTTTTGTCGAAAATCAGCCGTTTTTGCTCGAACATTAAATGCCTCCAAATGGTATTTAATTAACTTCCCGAGCCCCTGGAAGCATGAAAATCACTTTAAACATGCTAATTTTAGCTCTAACACTGATGATCCACCTACAAATGTGAACTGACGTTCAAAAATAAAACATTTGAAAACGGACCATTTTCCACATTTCTGAAGCATGACGTAATGGGGGGGTGTTATCTCTTTTGTCGAAAATCAGCCGTTTTTGCTCGAACATTAAATGCCTCCAAATGGTATTTAATTAACTTCCGGGGTGAAGAAACCCTTTTTGAGAACTCAGAGTGAGTAAATTGGCCATTTTCATGCACTTTTAACCATTCCATAAATCTTGTGTTTTGGGCCCCTGGAAGCATGAAAATCACTTTAAACATGCTAATTTTAGCTCTAACACTGATGATCCACCTACAAATGTGAACTGACGTTCAAAAATAAAACATTTGAAAACGGACCATTTTCCACATTTCTGAAGCATGACGTAATGGGGGGGTGTTATCTCTTTTGTCGAAAATCAGCCGTTTTTGCTCGAACATTAAATGCCTCCAAATGGTATTTAATTAACTTCCCGGGGTGAAGAAACCCTTTTTGAGAACTCAGAGTGAGTAAATTGGCCATTTTCATGCACTTTTAACCATTCCATAAATCTTGTGTTTTGGGCCCCTGGAAGCATGAAAATCACTTTAAACATGCTAATTTTAGCTCTAACACTGATGATCCACCTACAAATGTGAACTGACGTTCAAAAATAAAACATTTGAAAACGGACCATTTTCCACATTTCTGAAGCATGACGTAATGGGGGGTGTTATCTCTTTTGTCGAAAATCAGCCGTTTTTGCTCGAACATTAAATGCCTCCAAATGGTATTTAATTAACTTCCCGGGGTGAAGAAACCCTTTTTGAGAACTCAGAGTGAGTAAATTGGCCATTTTCATGCACTTTTAACCATTCCATAAATCTTGTGTTTTGGGCCCCTGGAAGCATGAAAATCACTTTAAACATGCTAATTTTAGCTCTAACACTGATGATCCACCTACAAATGTGAACTGACGTTCAAAAATAAAACATTTGAAAACGGACCATTTTCCACATTTCTGAAGCATGACGTAATGGGGGGTGTTATCTCTTTTGTCGAAAATCAGCCGTTTTTGCTCGAACATTAAATGCCTCCAAATGGTATTTAATTAACTTCCCGAGCCCCTGGAAGCATGAAAATCACTTTAAACATGCTAATTTTAGCTCTAACACTGATGATCCACCTACAAATGTGAACTGACGTTCAAAAATAAAACATTTGAAAACGGACCATTTTCCACATTTCTGAAGCATGACGTAATGGGGGGGTGTTATCTCTTTTGTCGAAAATCAGCCGTTTTTGCTCGAACATTAAATGCCTCCAAATGGTATTTAATTAACTTCCCGGGGTGAAGAAACCCTTTTTGAGAACTCAGAGTGAGTAAATTGGCCATTTTCATGCACTTTAACCATTCCATAAATCTTGTGTTTTGGGCCCCTGGAAGCATGAAAATCACTTTAAACATGCTAATTTTAGCTCTAACACTGATGATCCACCTACAAATGTGAACTGACGTTCAAAAATAAAACATTTGAAAACGGACCATTTTCCACATTTCTGAAGCATGACGTAATGGGGGGGTGTTATCTCTTTTGTCGAAAATCAGCCGTTTTTGCTCGAACATTAAATGCCTCCAAATGGTATTTAATTAACTTCCCGGGGTGAAGAAACCCTTTTTGAGAACTCAGAGTGAGTAAATTGGCCATTTTCATGCACTTTTAACCATTCCATAAATCTTGTGTTTTGGGCCCCCTGGAAGCATGAAAATCACTTTAAACATGCTAATTTTAGCTCTAACACTGATGATCCACCTACAAATGTGAACTGACGTTCAAAAATAAAACATTTGAAAACGGACCATTTTCCACATTTCTGAAGCATGACGTAATGGGGGGGTGTTATCTCTTTTGTCGAAAATCAGCCGTTTTTGCTCGAACATTAAATGCCTCCAAATGGTATTTCATTAACTTCCCGGGGTGAAGAAACCCTTTTTGAGAACTCAGAGTGAGTAAATTGGCCATTTTCATGCACTTTTAACCATTCCATAAATCTTGTGTTTTGGGCCCCTGGAAGCATGAAAATCACTTTAAACATGCTAATTTTAGCTCTAACACTGATGATCCACCTACAAATGTGAACTGACGTTCAAAAATAAAACATTTGAAAACGGACCATTTTCCACATTTCTGAAGCATGACGTAATGGGGGGGTGTTATCTCTTTTGTCGAAAATCAGCCGTTTTTGCTCGAACATTAAATGCCTCCAAATGGTATTTAATTAACTTCCCGAGCCCCTGGAAGCATGAAAATCACTTTAAACATGCTAATTTTAGCTCTAACACTGATGATCCACCTACAAATGTGAACTGACGTTCAAAAATAAAACATTTGAAAACGGACCATTTTCCACATTTCTGAAGCATGACGTAATGGGGGGGTGTTATCTCTTTTGTCGAAAATCAGCCGTTTTTGCTCGAACATTAAATGCCTCCAAATGGTATTTAATTAACTTCCCGAGCCCCTGGAAGCATGAAAATCACTTTAAACATGCTAATTTTAGCTCTAACACTGATGATCCACCTACAAATGTGAACTGACGTTCAAAAATAAAACATTTGAAAACGGACCATTTTCCACATTTCTGAAGCATGACGTAATGGGGGGGTGTTATCTCTTTTGTCGAAAATCAGCCGTTTTTGCTCGAACATTAAATGCCTCCAAATGGTATTTAATTAACTTCCCGAGCCCCTGGAAGCATGAAAATCACTTTAAACATGCTAATTTTAGCTCTAACACTGATGATCCACCTACAAATGTGAACTGACGTTCAAAAATAAAACATTTGAAAACGGACCATTTTCCACATTTCTGAAGCATGACGTAATGGGGGGGTGTTATCTCTTTTGTCAAAATCAGCCGTTTTTGCTCGAACATTAAATGCCTCCAAATGGTATTTAATTAACTTCCCGAGCCCCTGGAAGCATGAAAATCACTTTAAACATGCTAATTTTAGCTCTAACACTGATGATCCACCTACAAATGTGAACTGACGTTCAAAAATAAAACATTTGAAAACGGACCATTTTCCACATTTCTGAAGCATGACGTAATGGGGGGGTGTTATCTCTTTTGTCGAAAATCAGCCGTTTTTGCTCGAACATTAAATGCCTCCAAATGGTATTTAATTAACTTCCCGAGCCCCTGGAAGCATGAAAATCACTTTAAACATGCTAATTTTAGCTCTAACACTGATGATCCACCTACAAATGTGAACTGACGTTCAAAAATAAAACATTTGAAAACGGACCATTTTCCACATTTCTGAAGCATGACGTAATGGGGGGGTGTTATCTCTTTTGTCGAAAATCAGCCGTTTTTGCTCTAACATTAAATGCCTCCAAATGGTATTTAATTAACTTCCCGAGCCCCTGGAAGCATGAAAATCACTTTAAACATGCTAATTTTAGCTCTAACACTGATGATCCACCTACAAATGTGAACTGACGTTCAAAAATAAAACATTTGAAAACGGACCATTTTCCACATTTCTGAAGCATGACGTAATGGGGGGGTGTTATCTCTTTTGTCGAAAATCAGCCGTTTTTGCTCGAACATTAAATGCCTCCAAATGGTATTTAATTAACTTCCCGGGGTGAAGAAACCCTTTTTGAGAACTCAGAGTGAGTAAATTGGCCATTTTCATGCACTTTTAACCATTCCATAAATCTTGTGTTTTGGGCCCCTGGAAGCATGAAAATCACTTTAAACATGCTAATTTTAGCTCTAACACTGATGATCCACCTACAAATGTGAACTGACGTTCAAAAATAAAACATTTGAAAACGGACCATTTTCCACATTTCTGAAGCATGACGTAATGGGGGGGTGTTATCTCTTTTGTCGAAAATCAGCCGTTTTTGCTCGAACATTAAATGCCTCCAAATGGTATTTAATTAACTTCCCGAGCCCCTGGAAGCATGAAAATCACTTTAAACATGCTAATTTTAGCTCTAACACTGATGATCCACCTACAAATGTGAACTGACGTTCAAAAATAAAACATTTGAAAACGGACCATTTTCCACATTTCTGAAGCATGACGTAATGGGGGGGTGTTATCTCTTTTGTCGAAAATCAGCCGTTTTTGCTCGAACATTAAATGCCTCCAAATGGTATTTAATTAACTTCCCGGGGTGAAGAAACCCTTTTTGAGAACTCAGAGTGAGTAAATTGGCCATTTTCATGCACTTTTAACCATTCCATAAATCTTGTGTTTTGGGCCCCTGGAAGCATGAAAATCACTTTAAACATGCTAATTTTAGCTCTAACACTGATGATCCACCTACAAATGTGAACTGACGTTCAAAAATAAAACATTTGAAAACGGACCATTTTCCACATTTCTGAAGCATGACGTAATGGGGGGGTGTTATCTCTTTTGTCGAAAATCAGCCGTTTTTGCTCGAACATTAAATGCCTCCAAATGGTATTTAATTAACTTCCCGAGCCCCTGGAAGCATGAAAATCACTTTAAACATGCTAATTTTAGCTCTAACACTGATGATCCACCTACAAATGTGAACTGACGTTCAAAAATAAAACATTTGAAAACGGACCATTTTCCACATTTCTGAAGCATGACGTAATGGGGGGGTGTTATCTCTTTTGTCGAAAATCAGCCGTTTTTGCTCGAACATTAAATGCCTCCAAATGGTATTTAATTAACTTCCCGGGGTGAAGAAACCCTTTTTGAGAACTCAGAGTGAGTAAATTGGCCATTTTCATGCACTTTTAACCATTCCATAAATCTTGTGTTTTGGGCCCCTGGAAGCATGAAAATCACTTTAAACATGCTAATTTTAGCTCTAACACTGATGATCCACCTACAAATGTGAACTGACGTTCAAAAATAAAACATTTGAAAACGGACCATTTTCCACATTTCTGAAGCATGACGTAATGGGGGGGTGTTATCTCTTTTGTCGAAAATCAGCCGTTTTTGCTCGAACATTAAATGCCTCCAAATGGTATTTAATTAACTTCCCGAGCCCCTGGAAGCATGAAAATCACTTTAAACATGCTAATTTTAGCTCTAACACTGATGATCCACCTACAAATGTGAACTGACGTTCAAAAATAAAACATTTGAAAACGGACCATTTTCCACATTTCTGAAGCATGACGTAATGGGGGGGTGTTATCTCTTTTGTCGAAAATCAGCCGTTTTTGCTCGAACATTAAATGCCTCCAAATGGTATTTAATTAACTTCCCGAGCCCCTGGAAGCATGAAAATCACTTTAAACATGCTAATTTTAGCTCTAACACTGATGATCCACCTACAAATGTGAACTGACGTTCAAAAATAAAACATTTGAAAACGGACCATTTTCCACATTTCTGAAGCATGACGTAATGGGGGGGTGTTATCTCTTTTGTCGAAAATCAGCCGTTTTTGCTCGAACATTAAATGCCTCCAAATGGTATTTAATTAACTTCCCGAGCCCCTGGAAGCATGAAAATCACTTTAAACATGCTAATTTTAGCTCTAACACTGATGATCCACCTACAAATGTGAACTGACGTTCAAAAATAAAACATTTGAAAACGGACCATTTTCCACATTTCTGAAGCATGACGTAATGGGGGGGGTGTTATCTCTTTTGTCGAAAATCAGCCGTTTTTGCTTGAACATTAAATGCCTCCAAATGGTATTTAATTAACTTCCCTAGCCCCTGGAAGCATGAAAATCACTTTAAACATGCTAATTTTAGCTCTAACACTGATGATCCACCTACAAATGTGAACTGACGTTCAAAAATAAAACATTTGAAAACGGACCATTTTCCACATTTCTGAAGCATGACGTAATGGGGGGGTGTTATCTCTTTTGTCGAAAATCAGCCGTTTTTGCTCGAACATTAAATGCCTCCAAATGGTATTTAATTAACTTCCCGAGCCCCTGGAAGCATGAAAATCACTTTAAACATGCTAATTTTAGCTCTAACACTGATGATCCACCTACAAATGTGAACTGACGTTCAAAAATAAAACATTTGAAAACGGACCATTTTCCACATTTCTGAAGCATGACGTAATGGGGGGGTGTTATCTCTTTTGTCGAAAATCAGCCGTTTTTGCTCGAACATTAAATGCCTCCAAATGGTATTTAATTAACTTCCCGAGCCCCTGGAAGCATGAAAATCACTTTAAACATGCTAATTTTAGCTCTAACACTGATGATCCACCTACAAATGTGAACTGACGTTCAAAAATAAAACATTTGAAAACGGACCATTTTCCACATTTCTGAAGCATGACGTAATGGGGGGGTGTTATCTCTTTTGTCGAAAATCAGCCGTTTTTGCTCGAACATTAAATGCCTCCAAATGGTATTTAATTAACTTCCCGAGCCCCTGGAAGCATGAAAATCACTTTAAACATGCTAATTTTAGCTCTAACACTGATGATCCACCTACAAATGTGAACTGACGTTCAAAAATAAAACATTTGAAAACGGACCATTTTCCACATTTCTGAAGCATGACGTAATGGGGGGGTGTTATCTCTTTTGTCGAAAATCAGCCGTTTTTGCTCGAACATTAAATGCCTCCAAATGGTATTTAATTAACTTCCCGAGCCCCTGGAAGCATGAAAATCACTTTAAACATGCTAATTTTAGCTCTAACACTGATGATCCACCTACAAATGTGAACTGACGTTCAAAAATAAAACATTTGAAAACGGACCATTTTCCACATTTCTGAAGCATGACGTAATGGGGGGGTGTTATCTCTTTTGTCGAAAATCAGCCGTTTTTGCTCGAACATTAAATGCCTCCAAATGGTATTTAATTAACTTCCCGAGCCCCTGGAAGCATGAAAATCACTTTAAACATGCTAATTTTAGCTCTAACACTGATGATCCACCTACAAATGTGAACTGACGTTCAAAAATAAAACATTTGAAAACGGACCATTTTCCACATTTCTGAAGCATGACGTAATGGGGGGGTGTTATCTCTTTTGTCGAAAATCAGCCGTTTTTGCTCGAACATTAAATGCCTCCAAATGGTATTTAATTAACTTCCCGAGCCCCTGGAAGCATGAAAATCACTTTAAACATGCTAATTTTAGCTCTAACACTGATGATCCACCTACAAATGTGAACTGACGTTCAAAAATAAAACATTTGAAAACGGACCATTTTCCACATTTCTGAAGCATGACGTAATGGGGGGGGGTGTTATCTCTTTTGTCGAAAATCAGCCGTTTTTGCTTGAACATTAAATGCCTCCAAATGGTATTTAATTAACTTCCCTAGCCCCTGGAAGCATGAAAATCACTTTAAACATGCTAATTTTAGCTCTAACACTGATGATCCACCTACAAATGTGAACTGACGTTCAAAAATAAAACATTTGAAAACGGACCATTTTCCACATTTCTGAAGCATGACGTAATGGGGGGGTGTTATCTCTTTTGTCGAAAATCAGCCGTTTTTGCTCGAACATTAAATGCCTCCAAATGGTATTTAATTAACTTCCCGAGCCCCTGGAAGCATGAAAATCACTTTAAACATGCTAATTTTAGCTCTAACACTGATGATCCACCTACAAATGTGAACTGACGTTCAAAAATAAAACATTTGAAAACGGACCATTTTCCACATTTCTGAAGCATGACGTAATGGGGGGGTGTTATCTCTTTTGTCGAAAATCAGCCGTTTTTGCTCGAACATTAAATGCCTCCAAATGGTATTTAATTAACTTCCCGAGCCCCTGGAAGCATGAAAATCACTTTAAACATGCTAATTTTAGCTCTAACACTGATGATCCACCTACAAATGTGAACTGACGTTCAAAAATAAAACATTTGAAAACGGACCATTTTCCACATTTCTGAAGCATGACGTAATGGGGGGGTGTTATCTCTTTTGTCGAAAATCAGCCGTTTTTGCTCGAACATTAAATGCCTCCAAATGGTATTTAATTAACTTCCCGAGCCCCTGGAAGCATGAAAATCACTTTAAACATGCTAATTTTAGCTCTAACACTGATGATCCACCTACAAATGTGAACTGACGTTCAAAAATAAAACATTTGAAAACGGACCATTTTCCACATTTCTGAAGCATGACGTAATGGGGGGGTGTTATCTCTTTTGTCGAAAATCAGCCGTTTTTGCTCGAACATTAAATGCCTCCAAATGGTATTTAATTAACTTCCCGAGCCCCTAGCCCCTGGAAGCATGAAAATCACTTTAAACATGCTAATTTTAGCTCTAACACTGATGATCCACCTACAAATGTGAACTGACGTTCAAAATAAAACATTTGAAAACGGACCATTTTCCACATTTCTGAAGCATGACGTAATGGGGGGGTGTTATCTCTTTTGTCGAAAATCAGCCGTTTTTGCTCGAACATTAAATGCCTCCAAATGGTATTTAATTAACTTCCCGAGCCCCTGGAAGCATGAAAATCACTTTAAACATGCTAATTTTAGCTCTAACACTGATGATCCACCTACAAATGTGAACTGACGTTCAAAAATAAAACATTTGAAAACGGACCATTTTCCACATTTCTGAAGCATGACGTAATGGGGGGGTGTTATCTCTTTTGTCGAAAATCAGCCGTTTTTGCTCGAACATTAAATGCCTCCAAATGGTATTTAATTAACTTCCCGAGCCCCTGGAAGCATGAAAATCACTTTAAACATGCTAATTTTAGCTCTAACACTGATGATCCACCTACAAATGTGAACTGACGTTCAAAAATAAAACATTTGAAAACGGACCATTTTCCACATTTCTGAAGCATGACGTAATGGGGGGTGTTATCTCTTTTGTCGAAAATCAGCCGTTTTTGCTCGAACATTAAATGCCTCCAAATGGTATTTAATTAACTTCCCGAGCCCCTGGAAGCATGAAAATCACTTTAAACATGCTAATTTTAGCTCTAACACTGATGATCCACCTACAAATGTGAACTGACGTTCAAAAATAAAACATTTGAAAACGGACCATTTTCCACATTTCTGAAGCATGACGTAATGGGGGGGTGTTATCTCTTTTGTCGAAAATCAGCCGTTTTTGCTCGAACATTAAATGCCTCCAAATGGTATTTAATTAACTTCCCGAGCCCCTGGAAGCATGAAAATCACTTTAAACATGCTAATTTTAGCTCTAACACTGATGATCCACCTACAAATGTGAACTGACGTTCAAAAATAAAACATTTGAAAACGGACCATTTTCCACATTTCTGAAGCATGACGTAATGGGTGGGTGTTATCTCTTTTGTCGAAAATCAGCCGTTTTTGCTCGAACATTAAATGCCTCCAAATGGTATTTAATTAACTTCCGAGCCCCTGGAAGCATGAAAATCACTTTAAACATGCTAATTTTAGCTCTAACACTGATGATCCACCTACAAATGTGAACTGACGTTCAAAAATAAAACATTTGAAAACGGACCATTTTCCACATTTCTGAAGCATGACGTAATGGGGGGGTGTTATCTCTTTTGTCGAAAATCAGCCGTTTTTGCTCGAACATTAAATGCCTCCAAATGGTATTTAATTAACTTCCCGAGCCCCTGGAAGCATGAAAATCACTTTAAACATGCTAATTTTAGCTCTAACACTGATGATCCACCTACAAATGTGAACTGACGTTCAAAAATAAAACATTTGAAAACGGACCATTTTCCACATTTCTGAAGCATGACGTAATGGGGGGGTGTTATCTCTTTTGTCGAAAATCAGCCGTTTTTGCTCGAACATTAAATGCCTCCAAATGGTATTTAATTAACTTCCCGAGCCCCTGGAAGCATGAAAATCACTTTAAACATGCTAATTTTAGCTCTAACACTGATGATCCACCTACAAATGTGAACTGACCATCAAAAATAAAACATTTGAAAACGGACCATTTTCCACATTTCTGAAGCATGACGTAATGGGGGGTGTTATCTCTTTTGTCGAAAATCAGCCGTTTTGCTCGAACATTAAATGCCTCCAAATGGTATTTAATTAACTTCCCGAGCCCCTGGAAGCATGAAAATCACTTTAAACATGCTAATTTTAGCTCTAACACTGATGATCCACCTACAAATGTGAACTGACGTTCAAAAATAAAACATTTGAAAACGGACCATTTTCCACATTTCTGAAGCATGACGTAATGGGGGGTGTTATCTCTTTTGTCGAAAATCAGCCGTTTTTGCTCGAACATTAAATGCCTCCAAATGGTATTTAATTAACTTCCCGAGCCCCTGGAAGCATGAAAATCACTTTAAACATGCTAATTTTAGCTCTAACACTGATGATCCACCTACAAATGTGAACTGACGTTCAAAAATAAAACATTTGAAAACGGACCATTTTCCACATTTCTGAAGCATGACGTAATGGGGGGTGTTATCTCTTTTGTCGAAAATCAGCCGTTTTTGCTCGAACATTAAATGCCTCCAAATGGTATTTAATTAACTTCCCGAGCCCCTGGAAGCATGAAAATCACTTTAAACATGCTAATTTTAGCTCTAACACGGATGATCCACCTACAAATGTGAACTGACGTTCAAAAATAAAACATTTGAAAACGGACCATTTTCCACATTTCTGGAGCATGACGTAATGGGGGGGTGTTATCTCTTTTGTCGAAAATCAGCCGTTTTTGCTCGAACATTAAATGCCTCCAAATGGTATTTAATTAACTTCCCGGGGTGAAGAAACCCTTTTTGAGAACTCAGAGTGAGTAAATTGGCCATTTTCATGCACTTTTAACCATTCCATAAATCTTGTGTTTTGGGCCCCTGGAAGCATGAAAATCACTTTAAACATGCTAATTTTAGCTCTAACACTGATGATCCACCTACAAATGTGAACTGACGTTCAAAAATAAAACATTTGAAAACGGACCATTTTCCACATTTCTGAAGCATGACGTAATGGGGGGGTGTTATCTCTTTTGTCGAAAATCAGCCGTTTTTGCTCGAACATTAAATGCCTCCAAATGGTATTTAATTAACTTCCCGAGCCCCTGGAAGCATGAAAATCACTTTAAACATGCTAATTTTAGCTCTAACACTGATGATCCACCTACAAATGTGAACTGACGTTCAAAAATAAAACATTTGAAAACGGACCATTTTCCACATTTCTGAAGCATGACGTAATGGGGGGGTGTTATCTCTTTTGTCGAAAATCAGCCGTTTTTGCTCGAACATTAAATGCCTCCAAATGGTATTTAATTAACTTCCCGAGCCCCTGGAAGCATGAAAATCACTTTAAACATGCTAATTTTAGCTCTAACACTGATGATCCACCTACAAATGTGAACTGACGTTCAAAAATAAAACATTTGAAAACGGACCATTTTCCACATTTCTGAAGCATGACGTAATGGGGGGGTGTTATCTCTTTTGTCGAAAATCAGCCGTTTTTGCTCGAACATTAAATGCCTCCAAATGGTATTTAATTAACTTCCCGAGCCCCTGGAAGCATGAAAATCACTTTAAACATGCTAATTTTAGCTCTAACACTGATGATCCACCTACAAATGTGAACTGACGTTCAAAAATAAAACATTTGAAAACGGACCATTTTCCACATTTCTGAAGCATGACGTAATGGGGGGGTGTTATCTCTTTTGTCGAAAATCAGCCGTTTTTGCTCGAACATTAAATGCCTCCAAATGGTATTTAATTAACTTCCCGGGGTGAAGAAACCCTTTTTGAGAACTCAGAGTGAGTAAATTGGCCATTTTCCTGCACTTTTAACCATTCCATAAATCTTGTGTTTTGGGCCCCTGGAAGCATGAAAATCACTTTAAACATGCTAATTTTAGCTCTAACACTGATGATCCACCTACAAATGTGAACTGACGTTCAAAAATAAAACATTTGAAAACGGACCATTTTCCACATTTCTGAAGCATGACGTAATGGGGGGGTGTTATCTCTTTTGTCGAAAATCAGCCGTTTTTGCTCGAACATTAAATGCCTCCAAATGGTATTTAATTAACTTCCCGGGGTGAAGAAACCCTTTTTGAGAACTCAGAGTGAGTAAATTGGCCATTTTCATGCACTTTTAACCATTCCATAAATCTTGTGTTTTGGGCCCCTGGAAGCATGAAAATCACTTTAAACATGCTAATTTTAGCTCTAACACTGATGATCCACCTACAAATGTGAACTGACGTTCAAAAATAAAACATTTGAAAACGGACCATTTTCCACATTTCTGAAGCATGACGTAATGGGGGGGTGTTATCTCTTTTGTCGAAAATCAGCCATTTTTGCTCGAACATTAAATGCCTCCAAATGGTATTTAATTAACTTCCCGAGCCCCTGGAAGCATGAAAATCACTTTAAACATGCTAATTTTAGCTCTAACACTGATGATCCACCTACAAATGTGAACTGACGTTCAAAAATAAAACATTTGAAAACGGACCATTTTCCACATTTCTGAAGCATGACGTAATGGGGGGGTGTTATCTCTTTTGTCGAAAATCAGCCGTTTTTGCTCGAACATTAAATGCCTCCAAATGGTATTTAATTAACTTCCCGAGCCCCTGGAAGCATGAAAATCACTTTAAACATGCTAATTTTAGCTCTAACACTGATGATCCACCTACAAATGTGAACTGACGTTCAAAAATAAAACATTTGAAAACGGACCATTTTCCACATTTCTGAAGCATGACGTAATGGGGGGGTGTTATCTCTTTTGTCGAAAATCAGCCGTTTTTGCTCGAACATTAAATGCCTCCAAATGGTATTTAATTAACTTCCCGGGGTGAAGAAACCCTTTTTGAGAACTCAGAGTGAGTAAATTGGCCATTTTCATGCACTTTTAACCATTCCATAAATCTTGTGTTTTGGGCCCCTGGAAGCATGAAAATCACTTTAAACATGCTAATTTTAGCTCTAACACTGATGATCCACCTACAAATGTGAACTGACGTTCAAAAATAAAACATTTGAAAACGGACCATTTTCCACATTTCTGAAGCATGACGTAATGGGGGGGTGTTATCTCTTTTGTCGAAAATCAGCCGTTTTTGCTCGAACATTAAATGCCTCCAAATGGTATTTAATTAACTTCCCGGTGTGAAGAAACCCTTTTTGAGAACTCAGAGTGAGTAAATTGGCCATTTTCATGCACTTTTAACCATTCCATAAATCTTGTGTTTTGGGCCCCTGGAAGCATGAAAATCACTTTAAACATGCTAATTTTAGCTCTAACACTGATGATCCACCTACAAATGTGAACTGACGTTCAAAAATAAAACATTTGAAAACGGACCATTTTCCACATTTCTGAAGCATGACGTAATGGGGGGGTGTTATCTCTTTTGTCGAAAATCAGCCGTTTTTGCTCGAACATTAAATGCCTCCAAATGGTATTTAATTAACTTCCCGAGCCCCTGGAAGCATGAAAATCACTTTAAACATGCTAATTTTAGCTCTAACACTGATGATCCACCTACAAATGTGAACTGACGTTCAAAAATAAAACATTTGAAAACGGACCATTTTCCACATTTCTGAAGCATGACGTAATGGGGGGGTGTTATCTCTTTTGTCGAAAATCAGCCGTTTTTGCTCGAACATTAAATGCCTCCAAATGGTATTTAATTAACTTCCCGGGGTGAAGAAACCCTTTTTGAGAACTCAGAGTGAGTAAATTGGCCATTTTCATGCACTTTTAACCATTCCATAAATCTTGTGTTTTGGGCCCCTGGAAGCATGAAAATCACTTTAAACATGCTAATTTTAGCTCTAACACTGATGATCCACCTACAAATGTGAACTGACGTTCAAAAATAAAACATTTGAAAACGGACCATTTTCCACATTTCTGAAGCATGACGTAATGGGGGGGTGTTATCTCTTTTGTCGAAAATCAGCCGTTTTTGCTCGAACATTAAATGCCTCCAAATGGTATTTCATTAACTTCCCGGGGTGAAGAAACCCTTTTTGAGAACTCAGAGTGAGTAAATTGGCCATTTGCATGCACTTTTAACCATTCCATAAATCTTGTGTTTTGGGCCCTGGAAGCATGAAAATCACTTTAAACATGCTAATTTTAGCTCTAACACTGATGATCCACCTACAAATGTGAACTGACGTTCAAAAATAAAACATTTGAAAACGGACCATTTTCCACATTTCTGAAGCATGACGTAATGGGGGGGTGTTATCTCTTTTGTCGAAAATCAGCCGTTTTTGCTCGAACATTAAATGCCTCCAAATGGTATTTAATTAACTTCCCGAGCCCCTGGAAGCATGAAAATCACTTTAAACATGCTAATTTTAGCTCTAACACTGATGATCCACCTACAAATGTGAACTGACGTTCAAAAATAAAACATTTGAAAACGGACCATTTTCCACATTTCTGAAGCATGACGTAATGGGGGGGTGTTATCTCTTTTGTCGAAAATCAGCCGTTTTTGCTCGAACATTAAATGCCTCCAAATGGTATTTAATTAACTTCCCGAGCCCCTGGAAGCATGAAAATCACTTTAAACATGCTAATTTTAGCTCTAACACTGATGATCCACCTACAAATGTGAACTGACGTTCAAAAATAAAACATTTGAAAACGGACCATTTTCCACATTTCTGAAGCATGACGTAATGGGGGGGTGTTATCTCTTTTGTCGAAAATCAGCCGTTTTTGCTCGAACATTAAATGCCTCCAAATGGTATTTAATTAACTTCCCGAGCCCCTGGAAGCATGAAAATCACTTTAAACATGCTAATTTTAGCTCTAACACTGATGATCCACCTACAAATGTGAACTGACGTTCAAAAATAAAACATTTGAAAACGGACCATTTTCCACATTTCTGAAGCATGACGTAATGGGGGGGTGTTATCTCTTTTGTCGAAAATCAGCCGTTTTTGCTCGAACATTAAATGCCTCCAAATGGTATTTAATTAACTTCCCGAGCCCCTGGAAGCATGAAAATCACTTTAAACATGCTAATTTTAGCTCTAACACTGATGATCCACCTACAAATGTGAACTGACGTTCAAAAATAAAACATTTGAAAACGGACCATTTTCCACATTTCTGAAGCATGACGTAATGGGGGGGTGTTATCTCTTTTGTCGAAAATCAGCCGTTTTTGCTCGAACATTAAATGCCTCCAAATGGTATTTAATTTAACTTCCCGAGCCCCTGGAAGCATGAAATTCACTTTAAACATGCTAATTTTAGCTCTAACACTGATGATCCACCTACAAATGTGAACTGACGTTCAAAATAAAACATTTGAAAACGGACCATTTTCCACATTTCTGAAGCATGACGTAATGGGGGGGTGTTATCTCTTTTGTCGAAAATCAGCCGTTTTTGCTCTAACATTAAATGCCTCCAAATGGTATTAAATTAACTTCCCGAGCCCCTGGAAGCATGAAAATCACTTTAAACATGCTAATTTTAGCTCTAACACTGATGATCCACCTACAAATGTGAACTTGACGTTCAAAAATAAAACATTTGAAAACGGACCATTTTCCACATTCTGAAGCATGACGTAATGGGGGGGTGTTATCTCTTTTGTCGAAAATCAGCCGTTTTTGCTCGAACATTAAATGCCTCCAAATGGTATTTAATTAACTTCCCGGGGTGAAGAAACCCTTTTTGAGAACTCAGAGTGAGTAAATTGGCCATTTTCATGCACTTTTAACCATTCCATAAATCTTGTGTTTTGGGCCCCTGGAAGCATGAAAATCACTTTAAACATGCTAATTTTAGCTCTAACACTGATGATCCACCTACAAATGTGAACTGACGTTCAAAAATAAAACATTTGAAAACGGACCATTTTCCACATTTCTGAAGCATGACGTAATGGGGGGGGTGTTATCTCTTTTGTCGAAAATCAGCCGTTTTTGCTCGAACATTAAATGCCTCCAAATGGTATTTAATTAACTTCCCGAGCCCCTGGAAGCATGAAAATCACTTTAAACATGCTAATTTTAGCTCTAACACTGATGATCCACCTACAATGTGAACTGACGTTCAAAAATAAAACATTTGAAAACGGACCATTTTCCACATTTCTGAAGCATGACGTAATGGGGGGGTGTTATCTCTTTTGTCGAAAATCAGCCGTTTTTGCTCGAACATTAAATGCCTCCAAATGGTATTTAATTAACTTCCCGGGGTGAAGAAACCCTTTTTGAGAACTCAGAGTGAGTAAATTGGCCATTTCATGCACTTTTAACCATTCCATAAATCTTGTGTTTTGGGCCCCTGGAAGCATGAAAATCACTTTAAACATGCTAATTTTAGCTCTAACACTGATGATCCACCTACAAATGTGAACTGACGTTCAAAAATAAAACATTTGAAAACGGACCATTTTCCACATTTCTGAAGCATGACGTAATGGGGGGGTGTTATCTCTTTTGTCGAAAATTCAGCCGTTTTTGCTCGAACATTAAATGCCTCCAAATGGTATTTAATTAACTTCCCGGGGTGAAGAAACCCTTTTTGAGAACTCAGAGTGAGTAAATTGGCCATTTTCATGCACTTTTAACCATTCCATAAATCTTGTGTTTTGGGCCCCTGGAAGCATGAAAATCACTTTAAACATGCTAATTTTAGCTCTAACACTGATGATCCACCTACAAATGTGAACTGACGTTCAAAAATAAAACATTTGGAAACGGACCATTTTCCACATTTCTGAAGCATGACGTAATGGGGGGAGTTATCTCTTTTGTCGAAAATCAGCCGTTTTTGCTCGAACATTAAATGCCTCCAAATGGTATTTAATTAACTTCCCGGGTGAAGAAACCCTTTTTGAGAACTCAGAGTGAGTAAATTGGCCATTTTCATGCCTTTTAACCATTCCATAAATCTTGTGTTTTGGGCCCCTGGAAGCATGAAAATCACTTTAAACATGCTAATTTAGCTCTAACACTGATGATCCACCTACAAATGTGAACTGACGTTCAAAAATAAAACATTTGAAAACGGACCATTTTCCACATTTCTGAAGCATGACGTAATGGGGGGGTGTTATCTCTTTTGTCGAAAATCAGCCGTTTTTGCTCGAACATTAAATGCCTCCAAATGGTATTTAATTAACTTCCCGAGCCCCTGGAAGCATGAAAATCACTTTAAACATGCTAATTTTAGCTCTAACACTGATGATCCACCTACAAATGTGAACTGACGTTCAAAAATAAAACATTTGAAAACGGACCATTTTCCACATTTCTGAAGCATGACGTAATGGGGGGGTGTTATCTCTTTTGTCGAAAATCAGCTGTTTTTGCTCGAACATTAAATGCCTCCAAATGGTATTTAATTAACTTCCCGGGGTGAAGAAACCCTTTTTGAGAACTCAGAGTGAGTAAATTGGCCATTTTCATGCACTTTTAACCATTCCATAAATCTTGTGTTTTGGGCCCCTGGAAGCATGAAAATCACTTTAAACATGCTAATTTTAGCTCTAACACTGATGATCCACCTACAAATGTGAACTGACGTTCAAAAATAAAACATTTGAAAACGGACCATTTTCCACATTTCTGAAGCATGACGTAATGGGGGGGTGTTATCTCTTTTGTCGAAAATCAGCCGTTTTTGCTCGAACATTAAATGCCTCCAAATGGTATTTAATTAACTTCCCGAGCCCCTGGAAGCATGAAAATCACTTTAAACATGCTAATTTTAGCTCTAACACTGATGATCCACCTACAAATGTGAACTGACGTTCAAAAATAAAACATTTGAAAACGGACCATTTTCCACATTTCTGAAGCAATGACGTAATGGGGGGTGTTATCTCTTTTGTCGAAAATCAGCCGTTTTTGCTCGAACATTAAATGCCTCCAAATGGTATTTAATTAACTTCCCGGGGTGAAGAAACCCTTTTTGAGAACTCAGAGTGAGTAAATTGGCCATTTTCATGCACTTTTAACCATTCCATAAATCTTGTGTTTTGGGCCCCTGGAAGCATGAAAATCACTTTAAACATGCTAATTTTAGCTCTAAACACTGATGATCCACCTACAAATGTGAACTGACGTTCAAAAATAAAACATTTGAAAAACGGACCATTTTCCACATTTCTGAAGCATGACGTAATGGGGGGGTGTTATCTCTTTTGTCGAAAATCAGCCGTTTTTGCTCGAACATTAAATGCCTCCAAATGGTATTTCATTAACTTCCCGGGGTGAAGAAACCCTTTTTGAGAACTCAGAGTGAGTAAATTGGCCATTTTCATGCACTTTTAACCATTCCATAAATCTTGTGTTTTGGGCCCCTGGAAGCATGAAAATCACTTTAAACATGCTAATTTTAGCTCTAACACTGATGATCCACCTACAAATGTGAACTGACGTTCAAAAATAAAACATTTGAAAACGGACCATTTTCCACATTTCTGAAGCATGACGTAATGGGGGGGTGTTATCTCTTTTGTCGAAAATCAGCCGTTTTTGCTCGAACAATTAAATGCCTCCAAATGGTATTTAATTAACTTCCCGAGCCCCTGGAAGCATGAAAATCACTTTAAACATGCTAATTTTAGCTCTAACACTGATGATCCACCTACAAATGTGAACTGACGTTCAAAAAATAAAACATTTGAAAACGGACCATTTTCCACATTTCTGAAGCATGACGTAATG
The DNA here is from genome assembly GCF_964263255.1 of Lissotriton vulgaris. Classification (NCBI taxonomy): domain Eukaryota; kingdom Metazoa; phylum Chordata; class Amphibia; order Caudata; family Salamandridae; genus Lissotriton; species Lissotriton vulgaris. The sequence continues at coordinate 20,030 of NW_028245002.1, forward strand.
GGGGGGTGTTATCTCTTTTGTCGAAAATCAGCCGTTTTTGCTCGAACATTAAATGCCTCCAAATGGTATTTAATTAACTTCCCGAGCCCCTGGAAGCATGAAAATCACTTTAAACATGCTAATTTTAGCTCTAACACTGATGATCCACCTACAAATGTGAACTGACGTTCAAAAATAAAACATTTGAAAACGGACCATTTTCCACATTTCTGAAGCATGACGTAATGGGGGGGTGTTATCTCTTTTGTCGAAAATCAGCCGTTTTTGCTCGAACATTAAATGCCTCCAAATGGTATTTAATTAACTTCCCGAGCCCCTGGAAGCATGAAAATCACTTTAAACATGCTAATTTTAGCTCTAACACTGATGATCCACCTACAAATGTGAACTGACGTTCAAAAATAAAACATTTGAAAAACGGACCATTTTCCACATTTCTGAAGCATGACGTAATGGGGGGGTGTTATCTCTTTTGTCGAAAATCAGCCGTTTTTGCTCGAACATTAAATGCCTCCAAATGGTATTTAATTAACTTCCCGAGCCCCTGGAAGCATGAAAATCACTTTAAACATGCTAATTTTAGCTCTAACACTGATGATCCACCTACAAATGTGAACTGACGTTCAAAAATAAAACATTTGAAAACGGACCATTTTCCACATTTCTGAAGCATGACGTAATGGGGGGGTGTTATCTCTTTTGTCGAAAATCAGCCGTTTTTGCTCGAACATTAAATGCCTCCAAATGGTATTTAATTAACTTCCCGAGCCCCTGGAAGCATGAAAATCACTTTAAACATGCTAATTTTAGCTCTAACACTGATGATCCACCTACAAATGTGAACTGACGTTCAAAAATAAAACATTTGAAAACGGACCATTTTCCACATTTCTGAAGCATGACGTAATGGGGGGGTGTTATCTCTTTTGTCGAAAATCAGCCGTTTTTGCTCTAACATTAAATGCCTCCAAATGGTATTTAATTAACTTCCCGAGCCCCTGGAAGCATGAAAATCACTTTAAACATGCTAATTTTAGCTCTAACACTGATGATCCACCTACAAATGTGAACTGACGTTCAAAAATAAAACATTTGAAAACGGACCATTTTCCACATTTCTGAAGCATGACGTAATGGGGGGGTGTTATCTCTTTTGTCGAAAATCAGCCGTTTTTGCTCGAACATTAAATGCCCCCAAATGGTATTTAATTAACTTCCCGGGGTGAAGAAACCCTTTTTGAGAACTCAGAGTGAGTAAATTGGCCATTTTCATGCACTTTTAACCATTCCATAAATCTTGTGTTTTGGGCCCCTGGAAGCATGAAAATCAACTTTAAACATGCTAATTTTAGCTCTAACACTGATGATCCACCTACAAATGTGAACTGACGTTCAAAAATAAAACATTTGAAAACGGACCATTTTCCACATTTCTGAAGCATGACGTAATGGGGGGGTGTTATCTCTTTTGTCGAAAATCAGCCGTTTTTGCTCGAACATTAAATGCCTCCAAATGGTATTTAATTAACTTCCCGAGCCCCTGGAAGCATGAAAATCACTTTAAACATGCTAATTTTAGCTCTAACACTGATGATCCACCTACAAATGTGAACTGACGTTCAAAAATAAAACATTTGAAAACGGACCATTTTCCACATTTCTGAAGCATGACGTAATGGGGGGGTGTTATCTCTTTTGTCGAAAATCAGCCGTTTTTGCTCGAACATTAAATGCCTCCAAATGGTATTTAATTAACTTCCCGAGCCCCTGGAAGCATGAAAATCACTTTAAACATGCCTAATTTTAGCTCTAACACTGATGATCCACCTACAAATGTGAACTGACGTTCAAAAATAAAACATTTGAAAACGGACCATTTTCCACATTTCTGAAGCATGACGTAATGGGGGGGTGTTATCTCTTTTGTCGAAAATCAGCCGTTTTTGCTCGAACATTAAATGCCTCCAAATGGTATTTAATTAACTTCCCGAGCCCCTGGAAGCATGAAAATCACTTTAAACATGCTAATTTTAGCTCTAACACTGATGATCCACCTACAAATGTGAACTGACGTTCAAAAATAAAACATTTGAAAACGGACCATTTTCCACATTTCTGAAGCATGACGTAATGGGGGGGTGTTATCTCTTTTGTCGAAAATCAGCCGTTTTTGCTCGAACATTAAATGCCTCCAAATGGTATTTAATTAACTTCCCGAGCCCCTGGAAGCATGAAAATCACTTTAAACATGCTAATTTTAGCTCTAACACTGATGATCCACCTACAAATGTGAACTGACGTTCAAAAATAAAACATTTGAAAACGGACCATTTTCCACATTTCTGAAGCATGACGTAATGGGGGGGTGTTATCTCTTTTGTCGAAAATCAGCCGTTTTTGCTCGAACATTAAATGCCTCCAAATGGTATTTAATTAACTTCCCGAGCCCCTGGAAGCATGAAAATCACTTTAAACATGCTAATTTTAGCTCTAACACTGATGATCCACCTACAAATGTGAACTGACGTTCAAAATAAAACATTTGAAAACGGACCATTTTCCACATTTCTGAAGCATGACGTAATGGGGGGGTGTTATCTCTTTTGTCGAAAATCAGCCGTTTTTGCTCGAACATTAAATGCCTCCAAATGGTATTTAATTAACTTCCCGAGCCCCTGGAAGCATGAAAATCACTTTAAACATGCTAATTTTAGCTCTAACACTGATGATCCACCTACAAATGTGAACTGACGTTCAAAAATAAAACATTTGAAAACGGACCATTTTCCACATTTCTGAAGCATGACGTAATGGGGGGGTGTTATCTCTTTTGTCGAAAATCAGCCGTTTTTGCTCGAACATTAAATGCCTCCAAATGGTATTTAATTAACTTCCCGAGCCCCTGGAAGCATGAAAATCACTTTAAACATGCTAATTTTAGCTCTAACACTGATGATCCACCTACAAATGTGAACTGACGTTCAAAAATAAAACATTTGAAAACGGACCATTTTCCACATTTCTGAAGCATGACGTAATGGGGGGGTGTTATCTCTTTTGTCGAAAATCAGCCGTTTTTGCTCGAACATTAAATGCCTCCAAATGGTATTTAATTAACTTCCCGAGCCCCTGGAAGCATGAAAATCACTTTAAACATGCTAATTTTAGCTCTAACACTGATGATCCACCTACAAATGTGAACTGACGTTCAAAAATAAAACATTTGAAAACGGACCATTTTCCACATTTCTGAAGCATGACGTAATGGGGGGGTGTTATCTCTTTTGTCGAAAATCAGCCGTTTTTGCTCGAACATTAAATGCCTCCAAATGGTATTTAATTAACTTCCCGAGCCCCTGGAAGCATGAAAATCACTTTAAACATGCTAATTTTAGCTCTAACACTGATGATCCACCTACAAATGTGAACTGACGTTCAAAAATAAAACATTTGAAAACGGACCATTTTCCACATTTCTGAAGCATGACGTAATGGGGGGGTGTTATCTCTTTTGTCGAAAATCAGCCGTTTTTGCTCGAACATTAAATGCCTCCAAATGGTATTTAATTAACTTCCCGAGCCCCTGGAAGCATGAAAATCACTTTAAACATGCTAATTTTAGCTCTAACACTGATGATCCACCTACAAATGTGAACTGACGTTCAAAAATAAAACATTTGAAAACGGACCATTTCCCACATTTCTGAAGCATGACGTAATGGGGGGGTGTTATCTCTTTTGTCGAAAATCAGCCGTTTTTGCTCGAACATTAAATGCCTCCAAATGGTATTTAATTAACTTCCCGAGCCCCTGGAAGCATGAAAATCACTTTAAACATGCTAATTTTAGCTCTAACACTGATGATCCACCTACAAATGTGAACTGACGTTCAAAAATAAAACATTTGAAAACGGACCATTTTCCACATTTCTGAAGCATGACGTAATGGGGGGGTGTTATCTCTTTTGTCGAAAATCAGCCGTTTTTGCTCGAACATTAAATGCCTCCAAATGGTATTTAATTAACTTCCCGAGCCCTGGAAGCATGAAAATCACTTTAAACATGCTAATTTTAGCTCTAACACTGATGATCCACCTACAAATGTGAACTGACGTTCAAAAATAAAACATTTGAAAACGGACCATTTTCCACATTTCTGAAGCATGACGTAATGGGGGGTGTTATCTCTTTTGTCGAAAATCAGCCGTTTTTGCTCGAACATTAAATGCCTCCAAATGGTATTTAATTAACTTCCCGAGCCCCTGGAAGCATGAAAATCACTTTAAACATGCTAATTTTAGCTCTAACACTGATGATCCACCTACAAATGTGAACTGACGTTCAAAAATAAAACATTTGAAACGGACCATTTTCCACATTTCTAAAGCATGACGTAATGGGGGGGTGTTATCTCTTTTGTCGAAAATCAGCCGTTTTTGCTCGAACATTAAATGCCTCCAAATGGTATTTAATTAACTTCCCGAGCCCCTGGAAGCATGAAAATCACTTTAAACATGCTAATTTTAGCTCTAACACTGATGATCCACCTACAAATGTGAACTGACGTTCAAAAATAAAACATTTGAAAACGGACCATTTTCCACATTTCTGAAGCATGACGTAATGGGGGGGTGTTATCTCTTTTGTCGAAAATCAGCCGTTTTTGCTCGAACATTAAATGCCTCCAAATGGTATTTAATTAACTTCCCGAGCCCCTGGAAGCATGAAAATCACTTTAAACATGCTAATTTTAGCTCTAACACTGATGATCCACCTACAAATGTGAACTGACGTTCAAAAATAAAACATTTGAAAACGGACCATTTTCCACATTTCTGAAGCATGACGTAATGGGGGGGTGTTATCTCTTTTGTCGAAAATCAGCCGTTTTTGCTCGAACATTAAATGCCTCCCAAATGGTATTTAATTAACTTCCCGAGCCCCTGGAAGCATGAAAATCACTTTAAACATGCTAATTTTAGCTCTAACACTGATGATCCACCTACAAATGTGAACTGACGTTCAAAAATAAAACATTTGAAAACGGACCATTTTCCACATTTCTGAAGCATGACGTAATGGGGGGGTGTTATCTCTTTTGTCGAAAATCAGCCGTTTTTGCTCGAACATTAAATGCCTCCAAATGGTATTTAATTAACTTCCCGAGCCCCTGGAAGCATGAAAATCACTTTAAACATGCTAATTTTAGCTCTAACACTGATGATCCACCTACAAATGTGAACTGACGTTCAAAAATAAAACATTTGAAAACGGACCATTTTCCACATTTCTGAAGCATGACGTAATGGGGGGGTGTTATCTCTTTTGTCGAAAATCAGCCGTTTTTGCTCGAACATTAAATGCCTCCAAATGGTATTTAATTAACTTCCCGAGCCCCTGGAAGCATGAAAATCACTTTAAACATGCTAATTTTAGCTCTAACACTGATGATCCACCTACAAATGTGAACTGACCATCAAAAATAAAAACATTTGAAAACGGACCATTTTCCACATTTCTGAAGCATGACGTAATGGGGGGGTGTTATCTCTTTTGTCGAAAATCAGCCGTTTTTGCTCGAACATTAAATGCCTCCAAATGGTATTTAATTAACTTCCCGAGCCCCTGGAAGCATGAAAATCACTTTAAACATGCTAATTTTAGCTCTAACACTGATGATCCACCTACAAATGTGAACTGACGTTCAAAAATAAAACATTTGAAAACGGACCATTTTCCACATTTCTGAAGCATGACGTAATGGGGGGGTGTTATCTCTTTTGTCGAAAATCAGCCGTTTTTGCTCGAACATTAAATGCCTCCAAATGGAATTTAATTAACTTCCCGAGCCCCTGGAAGCATGAAATCACTTTAAACATGCTAATTTTAGCTCTAACACTGATGATCCACCTACAAATGTGAACTGACGTTCCAAATAAAACATTTGAAAACGGGACCATTTTCCACATTTCTGAGTCAATGCCAGTAATGGGGGTGGTGTGTTTATCTCTTTTGTCGAATATCATCCGTTTTTGCTCTTAACATTA